>NC_044909.1:33032450-33065937 GCF_001633185.2 Quercus lobata | reverse complement strand
AACCACAGCTCGGGCCACCTATCTCCTTGGATAGTTTAGCATCGTGTGAGGAGTTGGAGAGGGTTATCATTGGTAAGGATGTGGATAAATACTTTTAAGTTGGGATTCAACTCCTAATTGAAGATAAGAAGCAACTGGTAGACTTTTTGAAGGGAAATTTGGATGTTTTTGCTTGAAGTGCATACAAATCACCTAAGATTGATCCCGAGTTTATCTGCCACCACTTGAACGTTAATCCCAAGGCTATCTTGAAGAAACAATTGCCTCAGCGTTCGTTTAAAGAACACGTTGAGGCTGTTAAAGATGAGGTCTGTAAGCTTAAACAGGCTGGGGCAATCAAAGAGATCTTCTACCCTAAGGGGTTGCCTAATACTGTAGCAGTAAAGAAGAAATTAGAAAAGTGCAGAGTGTGTGTGGATATCACAGATCTCAACAATGCCTGTCCAAAGGACCCGTTTCCTGTCCCGAGAATAGATCAGTTAGTTGATGCAACGTATGGACATCCTAGGATGAGTTTCATAGATACGTTTCAAGGCTACCATTAAATCCCACTGGCGTTGCTCGACCAAGAGAAAACAGCCTTCCTTACCCTAACAGAAAATTACCACTAGAGAGTAATGCCGTTTGGACTCAAGAATGCAGGGTCTACATATTAAAGAATGGTGACTAGAATGTTCAAGAGCCAATTGGGAAAGAATGTGGAGGTGTACATTGATGATATGGTAGTTAAGAGTAAAGAAGAGTCTAGGCAATCTTAAGAAAGCACAAGCTACGCTTAAATGCTTCTAAGTGTTCTTTTGGTGTAGGGTCCAAAAAGTTTTTAGGCTATATGATCACCCATCAGGGAATTGAAGTTAATCCCGACCAGATTAAGGCTATTCACGGGTTGCATCCTCCTCGTAATTTGAAAGAAGTTTAGCATCTTACTTGAATGACAATAGCTTTGAACCAGTTCATATCAAGGTCCGTAGAGCGGTGTAGACCATTCTTTCAGCTATTGCATAAATGAAAGGATTTTTCTTGGTCCAAGGAGTGTGATAGGGCTTTTGAGGAGTTAAAGCCGTATTTAGTTCATCCACCAGTCTTGTCTAGGCCAAAGAAAGAGGAGGTTTTGTGTGCATATGTGGCTATTGCCCAACATGCAATGAGTTTGGTCTTGATATGGCTGGATGAAGGAATTCATAGACCGGTGTACTTGTTAGCAAATCCCTCCAAAAGGCCAAAGTCGGGTATCTCCATTTAGAAAAGGCAATTCTTGCTATCATCCATACCACTAAGAAGCTGCCCACTATTTCCAAGCCCACACCGTCATCGTCTTGACCCAGTTACCCTTACAAGCATTGCTTTGAAGGTCAGATTATACAGGAAGAGTGGCAAAATGGGGAACTATGCTTGGTGCATTTAACATTAAGTATCTGCCCCAAATGGCTATGAAAGGCCAAATTTTGGCGGATTTGGTAGCAAAATTTACCGAGGAGTTAGGCGACTCAGAGGAAGGAGTAAAGCCCGAGGAAGCATTAAGAGTGAGTTTAGTGGAAGTTCAGCAAGTTTGGCAACTATTTATGGATGGCACAACCAACTAGAAACCAGAAAGGATCAGGGATAGGAATTGTAATGATCTCACCAAATGGAATTACTTTAGAAAAATCTCTGAGGCTTGGCTTTTCAGCAACAAATAACGATGCAGAATATGAGGCTCTACTAGCAGGGCTGATTGCTATGCAGAAACTTAAAGGTAAGGTTGTCAGAGCACATTGTCATTCAAGACTCATAGTGGGACAAGTTCGGGGTGATTTCAATTTTCAAGGCTAAAGACCCGAGGATGCTTTGGTACTTGAATCAGGTTAAACGTTTGTCTAGGGGCTTTCATTCTTTTATGCTTGAACAGGTTCCACGGAGTAAAAATTCTCACGCTAATTCGTTGGCAACTCTAGCTACTACAAGTAGGGAGAATCTTCCTAGGATCATACTTGTGGAAGATTATGCATTACCCACTTACAACATACCGGTTCCCATTGGGGTTCACTTTATGCGAATGGGCCCTAGCTGGATGAATCCATTATTTATGTTCCTCAAGAAAGGAATATTACCCGAGAGGCAAAAAAAAGTTCGTAGGAAGGCACTGAGGTTTTGGTTATTTGAGGATCAAAAACTATACAAACATTCATACTCGAGACTGTACTTACTGTGTATTCATCCTGAGGCAGTGGAAATATTGCTGGAAGAGTAATTCCGAGGAAAGGAACTATACGAAGAGGACTTGTTTAACTAGTAAGGAGTTCGCGATGATACTACTGATGAAGATATCAAGGATTCCTACTTAACCTCAAGAAGGCCGAGAAATTGGAATGAAGGAAGCATGGTGCAATCCCTCGGGAGACAAAGGTAACTTGGTTCTGAATAAGGAAGAGAAGAAAAAGGAAGGACAAGGCAACCATTCCCTCCGCATTAAATGCACTGCAACCATTTACCTGGCCACATTAATGGAGAAATGACCATGAATAGTGTCCTTCATAGCTCATATTTTGTTGTACAAAACTTCTAGCAAGGTCTTGACGGGATAAGTATCAGAAAATCTGATCTCAACCCACCAGGTGTAAGATCTAGATGCATCCTTTCTAATTTATATAAAGCCAAGGAGCACCTGGATCAAGGGGGACTGGAGATGGAGGGGAGAAAAACAAAAGAAAGAGAGAAACCATTCAGTTGTACTTTCATCCTCGGACTAAACCCGAGGACGAACACTTTGCTAATTTCTACGCTATTTCTAATTGAATATTTCCACTTCGCATAGAAAATTTAATTCTGATCTTTGTTTCATGTTGCACAATGGGTATTTCAAGGTTGACCTTGCATTCAATCTCTATAAATTCATTGTGTGAGTGAACTGTATCTTAATTAAAACCAGTCTTAATTAACTGATCTACCTTTCGCCCCCCCCCCCCCACACACACACACACATATATATGTATGTATGTAAGCATGCATGTATGTATGTATGTATGTGTGTGTGGGTGGGTGGAACTGTGTACATTTTTGAAATTTTCCTTAGTATATATATAATTATTTTAACATTTTCAAAATTTTTCTTACAAAAATAAGAGTTGGCCCTCCAAGTATTTGAATTAGTCTAATGATACTCTTAAAAAAAATGATCTAATCTATATATATATATATATATATATATATAATATTAATATACAAAACTTAGAGAAAGTCTAATTAAAATTTCAAATTAGAGTCCGATTTCGCACCATGTGTCCTAAATTATTTATTTGTAGAGAGAGTTTTATTTCCTAATTTTAAAATCAAATATGGGACCACATCATAAATATTCATTCAAATGAGTTATTAAGTACAAAAACCAAAGAGTTTAAAATAAAGAAATAGTAAAAAAAAATGCTTTACAATAACAAAAATTAAGAAGTAATTAAATATATATATATATATATATATACATAGACAGTTTATGTGAGGGCATGACTAGATCCACGGCCCAAAAATGACTCGAACAATGGCCTAATAAGCTCACCACAATAGATTTGTTAGAGAATGGGTTGGATTTTGATCACTTAACAAGTTAAAGTTAATCACAATGAGATAAGAAGCCAATGAAATGATTAAGACAATAAATTATGAAGAAAAGAGGCTCCTTGGTCAGGCTCGAGGAATGTCTATTTTATATATGTGTGTTTCTTTCTCACTTGCATAAATATTTCAGTTCTTTGTTACAAGGTCTTTTCCTTCTTCTTTTGTTTCGATCCCCACACATGAATCTTAATTTTGTTTTTATATTTAAACACAAATCATCCTAATCCTACACTTGGAGGGCTGAGATTGCATTCCTAGGATTTCAATCATTTGGAACATACTGGTAAGCTTTAACACTGCAATATTAACTATGACACCACAGTTCATGGTCATTTTCTCATTAATGCGGCCAAGGGAGTGGTTGTCTTGTATTTAATGCAGAGGGGATGGCTTCTGCACTCTTCTTCATTCATCCTTCTCGTATCTTGGGCCGAGTTTGCTTTCTTCCCTTTGTGATGTTTCAACTTCATGCACCTCACACAACTAATGCTTGTCCCCGAGGTCCGAGGTGTATACTTGGAAATAATCTTGGCTACCCATATAAATTGGATTAGGGATCCTTGTCCTCACATTTTACATTTTATAACTAATAATATTCTTACAAGACTTTTTAAAGAGTTATCAAAATATAAGAATATCTATCAATAGTATTTAAATTATATTTTATATATATATAAATATATATATATATATATATATATCTTATTATATATTAAGTGTATCTATTTATATGCATGAGGTTACAAACTAGTAGTTATAGGGGGAGTTTGGTTCAGCTTTTTGAACAAGTGCATAATGAAAAAGTGGAGTTTTTGTAAAAGTGCATAATGAAAAAAGTGGAGTTTCAAAAAGTTGAGTGTTTGGTAAAAACTGTTAAAAAGTGCATAATGAAAAAGCTGAGTGTTTGGCTAGCACTTATAAAAGTGGCTTTTTGAGAGATAAATGACCAAAAAGGACAATGTATATATAAGGGAATTTATTTCATACTTTTTTTTTTTTTTTTATGTGAGTTTGTTTCATACTTAAATCAATTTTTCTCTTTCTAAAAAAATTATTTTTTTTCTTACCAATATTAGCTAATAATAACCTACCACTTAAGATTTATTGTGAAAGTATTGTAAAAATATTGTGATAAAAATTGATAGTAATTTTAATTTTAACATACTATTAAAATTATTTTTTTCTCTTTCTAAAAAAATTATTTTTTTCTCACCAATATTAGCTAATAATAGCCTACCTTAAAATTTATTGTAAAAATATTGTGAAAATATTATGATATAATTTCTTTTTCTCCCTTTTTTTTCTCTCCACACACGTGGCTCTACTTCCTTTTTTTTTTCTCCTCTTTTTTTCTCATCCACCCACGTAACCACACTCTTTTCTTTTCCTTTTTCCTTCTTTCCTCTACCATCTTCAGTCCAGAACATTCCCAGCTCTCTTTCTTTTCTTTTTTCTTTTTTGCCTCTTAGCACTTCGGTCCAGAACACAGCTCTGCTTCTTCTTCTTTTCTTTTTCTTTTTTCCTCTTAGCACTTCGGTCCAGAACATAGCTCTGCTTCTTCTTCTTTTTTTTTCTTTTTTTTCCTCTTAGCACTTCAAATCGGAACACATCGGAACCATCGGAACCAACGCCAGAACTCATCCTTTATTCTTTTTTTTTCACACTCCAGAGAAGAAGATGATGATGATGATGATGACGAAGATGAAGATGAAGATGATTGAAACATAAGGATTTTGGGATTTTGGGTTTTTTTTTTCTATGGATTTTGGGTTGATTTTGAGTTGGGTTTGGGATGGGTTTTCCGGATTTGAGTTGATTTTAAGTTGTTTTTGTGTTGATTTTGAGTTATTTTTGGTTTGGTTTTGTTGATTCTGTGTTCGGAATATCAAAGGTTGAAATGGGTTTTGTTGATTGTGGGGGTAGACCGGTGAAGAAGCAGAGGAAGACGAAGAGGAAGAAGACGAAGAAAAAAGACACAGATGAGAGATGAGGGCGTGAGAGAACTGATGGGTATTTCGGTATTTTTCAGGTTTGCAACGGTAATATACAAAACGCGCATAGCGCGTTTTCATTTATGGACCCCTGAGGGTCCATAATCCCTTCCGCATTTGTTCTCAGTTTTTTCTCAATGCTCAAAACGCAACTTTTATAAAAAAGTTGCGTTTTGAGTTTACCAAACGCAAAAGTTGGTTGAGCTTTTTTCAAAACGCGCTTTTTGGGCTCAAAAAGCCGAAACAAACGGGCACATAGAGACAAAACTATATTTTTCTCAATTTTATTTTTTATTGTAAAATGTGCTATTATATTTTAAATATTTGATAAAATTTGGCACCAAATATGTTTAGATCTATCTTTTTCGACCTATTAAGTGGCGATTAACAAGTCATTGACTCATTAAAAAAATCATTTGACTAAAACTGCACATAAAATGTCTATTTAGTTGCCACATAATAGGTTAGAGTAAATATAGTTTCAATATGTTTGGAACCTAACTTATTCCTCCAAATTTTGGATAATTCATGTTTTTGAAAATTTCATTAGTTCAATTCAAATATTTTTTACTTAGTTTAGTATACAATTTAATAATTTGTATTGAAAATGAAACTTTTTAAGAATTGCAAAATGAAAATGGTAAAAAATAAATTTACTTTATGAAAAATTGCCACCAAATATAATTTTGATTGAAAATACTAAACTCTTTTTCTTTATTTTTGAGCATGTGTATGTATATAAATAACTTATCAAATAAAAAAGTGATTGTATAAAATATAAATATGTATGTGTGTAGTTGTCTTAATAAATATATTAGTGCAGCAATTTAACCCTTTAAACAAAAATTCCTGACTCAGCTCCTATATATGTGTGTACCCCATGCACCATGACTAAAGTGTTCTGATCTCACCCAAAAAAAAAAAAAAAAAAGAGGTCTGTGTGTGTGAACCATGCAGCACGACTAAAGTATACAGATATTAACCACAAAAAAAAATAAAAAAATAAAAAAAATAATGTATACATGGTATAATGTAAAGGCAATCTAAAAGAGAACATCTGACTCTCCATTCCAATAATTAATTAGCAAAAAAAAATAAAAATAAAAATAAAGGCATCTGGCATGGCTTAAATTTTAATTAATTTGTGACAGCAAAACCCACACCGTCCTTTTGATAAACAATTCTTCAAATGACTACAACCCAAAGACAAAACGAAAATGAAAGGAATCCATTGCAAAAAAAAAGAAAAGAAATGTCAACTTAATTATTGCGGCGTTGAGTAGGCAACAGCTCCAAAAATAATTACATCCCAGGCTTTCCAGCTAATTGAACTATTAGATTCCTATGTTATTCTACTATTTGAATCATTAAGAAACAGAAAATTCCTTAATAATTTTTTTAAAAAAAAAGAGCTCATATTCATGCTCTTCCTCTCCAAATCAAAGTTTGGAATGATGATGTATTTATACGTGTTTGTATTCCATTTTTATAAGATTCCCATCACCATCTTGCACCGGAAAGTCGTCGTTCAAGTTGGAAAGAGAATCAAAACTACTGCAGGCCAGCAATATAGGCCGGACTAGATACACACACCCACTGATGATATATGATCAAGACACAAAAGTTTGTATCCATTTGGGCCCAACTCTTATAGGCCGTCCCTTTTTAACTCCACAACTGCAACTTGCGACTTTGTGACCTCTTTGACAAAATTGTGGGGGGCCCACTAGGTCGGCCGATGACTCAGTCCGGATAATGTGCCCACCACTTAAATCGATCCGGTGGGGGTGTTATTCTCAAGGAAGAAAATGTATCTACATAGTGCAACCGTGAATTAATGTTGGCTGAGACAACTCAAAACAGCTTTGATAACCGGCATAGTGCGGTGGCCGCCGCAATGACACCGCCAATGAAATTTGCTGATGTGTCACGTCTACCCGCCGACACTGCAACTGCGGATGGGAATTGTCCATTTGTTGACTTTACACTGCAACCAACACCGCACAACTAATTCAATATCAATTAAAATTAAAACGTGTGACAGATACTTAGTTGTATAACAAATAAAAATGAGTTCCTATTACTTCAACTCGTATAGAGTTTGTTCTTAACACAAAATATGAACCGGTGTGTTTGACATATATATTTATCTATCCCAAAAGAAAAATATCAATCACCATCTAAAATGGTCCTAACTTTATAAATTCCTCATCATGAGAATAATATGTTTTCGATTGAAAACGTGAGGACCATCTCTTGTGGTTAAAATTCGAAACTGGACCCCTCTGCCCTATATGATCTGATCTCCCACCGGCCTCCCGAATAAAGGCTAGATATTCGAAGGTCAACATTTCGTTTGTACAAAACTGTGGTGTTTTTTTGTATAGGCAGCATCTCGCAAAAGAAGTATCAACCCAATACTATATACATATTCTTCTTTTTCCACTTTTTTTTTTTTTTTCTTGACAAATAGCTTGAGCATATTGTTAAACTTAAACCATATTTATTAACAATTATTATAGTAATAATACAGATACTATCCTACAGTTTGTATGAGGAGTAAAGACGTGCTTAACCGCGCGTGTGATAAGACTAATATAAAAAAATTCATACCTAGTGGACGGTACCGGGCAGAAGGTGATAACGTAGTCCGCGGATGCACATGTGAAGGTACTGGTGCCGTCATCGTAAGCATAGCTGTAGGCGTATGGGCACGCATTCTTAAAGAACTCCGAGTAAGAGCTGGGTTTACACGTGGCAGGAGTTGCGTAGGCCCCACTGCAACAATACTGTGGGTCCCCAAAAGCCTCGCACGCGCTCTTACACGCCACGCTCCCGTCGCTGCTGCTGGTGCTCAAAACTTTGAGCTCCGTGGGACAAGCGGTGTTCAAATCAGCTACGCAACCAGTTGCGGTGCAGTTCCCTTCGGTTCCGCCTTGGGGCACAACCGTCATAGGGAGGTTATAACCGTCGACGAGGCTGACGTCATAGTAGTCAAGACCGTTATAACCGTTTAAAGTGAACTCGACTAGAGTGGCTGGTGGGGCGGCTCCACCACCTGAGCATTCTAACGTGGAGGAGCCACAATCGCCTGTGACGCACGAGAATTTCCCTGTGGTGGAGTCTTGGGTGCAATAGGTTCGACCCCATAAGCGGCCTGACCAGGAGGCTGGTATGTCGAGTGTGTTCGACTCGCCTGGTTGGAGCGGGAAGCCGGTTGTGGAGAGTTGTGCGGTTCCGGCGTTTGATAAAATTCCTGGCCATACTGTGTAGCTGCACTTGTTTATGATTGTAAATGTTGCTGAATACACACCTGCATAAAGGAAACAGAGAGTATAATTAAACAAGTCGTGTTCATGTCAGACTTATAATATACTTGTAACTCGATATGACACGAACATGACATACATGTGGAAAGATTGTGTTACCTGAGAAGATTTGGAGGAGAGAAACAGAAAGCAGAATGATAGAAGTTTGGACAGAGGCCATTTTGGGACAAAAAGGAAAATGAAGTGTTTTATAGCAGTTGGTATTTTTTAAGAGAACTAGTGTCTGTTTTGCAAAATGCGGGAGAGATTTAAAAACAGAATGTAATGAAATTGGGTGTGATTTATAGGCTTTGGAAAGCGAGACCCCGGCCATCATGTGCTAATTAAAGGGCTTGTGGGGACAGGATCAGGAGTAGGACCCACAGTGCACATGGCTGCACGAAGTTCATTTTAGGTCGGCAAGCAGAGAAGATTTTTTTTCTATATTTTTTATTTTTTATATTTTTTTAGGAATTGGGCTTAATTTGCTGATTGGGAAAAAAAAAAAGACGCCCTTTCAGCAAAAGCCAGGTTAATAAAGAACGAACGATGATTAAACGGCAGTGTTTCTGAGAGGAGTGACATAGAGATTCTCCATTACATGGATTACACAGTTGTTTTCGATCTCTCAGTCTGGGTCGGCTACAAACTTGTATGTATATACTGACTACAAACTTGCAATCCACGACATTTCCGTTATTCACATGCGCTTCTTTTCCTGGCTACCTCGAGATCCCTTTTTTCTGTTTCTGTTTCTGTTTTGTTTTGGTTTTTGTTGTTTTTGTTTTTTCTTTGCTCTTGTTATTACATGAAGGAATGAACAGGAAACAAGAGACAAACTCTGAAAAAGAGTTTCACTAGATACTCCTTGGATTAGATCTTGAGTTTCAATTGAGCTCATCTGGAGGGGATGGATCTTAATTCAAAGAAAGTGAAGGCTCGTTTGGTACGTTGTAAACAACCGTTTTTAGTTTTTTTAAAAATATATGTGTAACTCAAAAAGAATCTGAAAATACAAATAATATTGATTAAAAATTAAAACCATGTATTTAAGTTTATGTACAAATAGGCCTTGAACTTTTTGATACTTCTTTTATTTTTTTGGCTGAGAGTGAACTTTTTAATCTAAAGGTTGTGTTTGAATATTATTTATTTTGCTAAAAACTAAAAATAATAAAAAAATAATATTTGATTACTGTTAATACTAAAAATACTGTTTATATGCTTGATTCATGAATCCAAAAGCATACTAAGACTATACAGTGCACCTTGATAAACTTTTGAACAAAACCAAAGCATGCTTATGTATTCCACATATGGATTTTTACGGTCCACATATTATTATGAAAGCAATGATGTATATAATGCTTGAGATAATTAGCTTGAGGCTCTCCAACAATAGTTATAAAACCAACCCATTTTGCAAATTGCGGCCTAAGTTAAATGAATCCGAGCTAGTCTCAATCTGGACAATGTTCTACCAGTACCACCATGACATGTTGGGCTTCTGATTGTCTAATTAGAATCCTTGTCAACATTTTTTTTTATTTTTATTTTTTTATTTAAGAGAATAATGATAACCATGCTGAAGTTAACTGATTAACGTGACCAAATACTCTGTTGACCTGTATATTTCCTTTGCACATACGGAACAAAAAGACCAATAAAAATCAAAGTAATAAGGGAACAAGAGTTTAATAATAAATGGTTCTTTCAACGCGCCTGCCCCTTCGAAGAATGAAAGAGGCTTCTTTGCACTGTCATATGAAAAAATCTAGTACCTCTAAGCAGCAAAAATCATAGAACACCGTCATATAAAAATATCTTGGATGTAAGCAACTTGACAATCTTGCTAACATGGTCAGAGTTTTAAAACAAGCAAGCAACTTCGACAGTCTAACTAAACAAGACGTGGGACAGACATAGATGAGGTCGGTTCGGCAGTATATGTCCTCTGCGAAACCAAAGGGACCAGAGAGACACTTCGAGACTCCCAAGGTTCAGACAAATGCAATGCTGCCTCATTGGTTACGTCAAAAGGTGCTTAATTCGAGGAGTCGAAATTGATTTACCACAAAAGCCCAGACCGTGAAAATTATTCGCGTGTGACAGAGAAACTGGAGCTCAACAAACTTGCATCAATGGAAATAAAGCTCAACAAACTTTGCAAGTTGCAACAAATTGGGGAAAATTTTTTTGCAACCGAGTGTACTATCAAAATTTCAATTACTTTTCCCACTGATTCGTAAATGACATTACACACCATTAAAAGCATTGCACATTGCCTTAAAAACACAGCTGTATAGTGAGCCTTTTATTCCAAAAAAAAAAAAGTCACAATAGCAAGATTACATTGACACTATTATATGCATGATCACAAAAGTCAGGGCCATGGAAGGTCTCCATTTGAGACTATCTTGAGACCATCTATTGATCTTGAGACCATCTATTGAGAAGCAAACAGGTACACTGATGGGCTAGAACTTTCAACAGAAACGTAAACCTTCTCTTTTATACATGTCCTTCCTTTTTGTTTGACTGTATAGTGTAATCTAACCAACTTCAGACTAACTTGAAATTTAAGCACTTATAGATGAGATAGTATTGATCTCTAATTTTCTTAAGAAAAAAAATATAATCCAATAGTGGTTTTCTCAAAATGCACATCCAAAATTAAAAGACATTGAGAAGCCAAATGTCACACCGTGTAGAACTTAAACCCAACCCATATATATATGTCCTACCAATGCAAAAACTTAATTGCACTAGAACTTAGACGGAACTCAACTTTTACAATTAGCTTCATCAGAATCAAGAAGCAATGCAGGATCAAAACTTAATTGCACTAATACTCCAGAGAACAACTTAATTCCTACAAGCTCTTTTATTCAAGAAGCCTCAAACAATTCAGAAAAGAAAAGGAGGCTATAACAAGTTTGAAGAAGCAAACAAAGGAGAGGAACAGAGGAACAAATCTACGGACGCAAACAAAGGAGAGGAACCATCTGTGTCGCCAAGCTCATTGTAATCAGGTGAATTGGCAATTAGGCAACATTGAGGCAATGCCCCAAAATGCTAAGGCTATATAAATCCTAATAACTTACATACCTATAGTCATCGACTCAGACTCTGAAGCCTAATCAGTAATCACTCCAGTTGATAATATCTCTCAAGTTAACTTCATTCGACCATGCTTTTTAACTGCTTGTACATATTTTCCAGCATAAAATCTTCCAATGGTTTTAGATTGTTTACTTGCATAAAATTTGTTTACATTTGACCAATCCCTTGTTAGAGAATATATCATAATGCCTTACACAATTAACAAAGTACAACAAATAGATTTCTGACAAACCCCATTATATGTGTAATGCATGTTACAATGATATTGATATTGCAACTTTGAACAACAAGAGACTAGAATGGTGAGGGGTAGTTCTTAAAATAAAATATTCTTGGCTGTTTGGCATCTAATAAAATATTCATGGCTGTTTGACATCAAATAGATTTCTGACAAACCCCATATGTGTAATGCATGTTACAATGATATCAATATTGCAACTTTGAAAAACAAGACAGACTTGAATGGTAAGGAGTAGTTCTTAAAATAAAAGATTCATGGCTGTTTGGCATCAAATATTTCTTTTAGCCTTTCTAGTCTCACTTTTTCTAGGTACTATACCTTAAACAACTTTCAATTATGTTAACAAAAATGCTCAATTGGCAACAATTAGACCACTAATGAAATCATGTAGTAACACCACTAACACTATAACAGAACAATACTATGCACACTTTTTCTTTCTTTTCTTTTTTTGATAGGGTTGTCTATGCAAAAATTAACAGTTTTAGATATATTAGATAAAATAAAAGCGAGATGAAGATTAGAACTGCTCAATTAGAAAGTTACACCGCAGTCATTAATAAGAATACCCTAATTCTTATCTTAACCACCACACATCTGTGTGCCATGTAGACTGGAAAATTTGCTGATCAAACAGCCAGTCACTTAAAACCAACACAAAATCAAAATCCCATTTAGCCAAAACATCCTATGAATAACCCACCAAATTTAATAGTAAAAGGTGAATATGTGCTATTACTCTTTTTGAAAGAGTCAAACCACTAATGAAAGCATGGAGCAACACCAATAACACTACAACAGAACAATACAATGCAAACAGTAACAATGCCAGATATATTAGATAAAAGAAAAGCTAGATAACGATAAGAACTGCTCAATTATGAAGTAAAGCCACAGGCCCACAGTCATGATAAAGAAGCCCTAATTTTAATCCGAACCACCACATATATCTGCGTGCTATGTAGGCCATAAAATTTGCTGATCAAAAAGCAGCTTGATCACCAACTTAAAAACCAACACAAAATCAAAAATCCATTTAGTCAAAACATCCTATGTATAAGGGAAACCACTAATGAAAGCATGGAGTAACACCAATAACACTATAACAGAACAACAATATGCAAAAATTAACAATGCCAGATTTATGAGATATAGAAAAGGCTAGATAAACTGCTCAATTAGAAAGTTATGCCGCAGTCATTAATAAGAAAACCCAGATTCTTATCCAAAACAACACAATATCTGTGTGCTGTGTAAACCGGAAAATTTGTTGATCAAACAGAAGCTTGATGACCAACTTTAAAAACCAACACAAAATATCAAAAACCCATTTAGCCAAAACATCCTATGTATAATCCACCAGATATGAAGGTAACCAAATGAGAATATGTACTATTACTCTTTTTTCTTTTTGGTTTTGTTTTCTTGTTATTCAAGAAGCGGTAGTTTCCTCAGGACACTCTCTCGCAAAATGCCCTTGCTTCCCACAATGAAAACAGCCTCTTCCGCCTCCGGCACCGCCTCCACGGCCGCCGCTGCTGCCTCCGTGGTTGCGGCAATCCCTTGCCAGGTGCCCGATTTCCCCACAATTATAGCATGCGCCGCCACCGCCGCCACCACCACCACCGGTGTTTTCCTTACAGTCCCTAGCCATGTGCCCGTAGCCACCACAATTATAGCAGCCCCCACCGCCACCGCCACCACCACCGGAATTGTTTCCTCGTGGACAGTCCCTAGCCATGTGCCCAACCTCACCACAACTGAAACAGCTACCGCCGCCGCCGCTTCCTCTGTTACAATCCCTAGCCATGTGGCCAGTATCACCACAATTGTAACAACCAGCACCACCACCGTTACGCCTGTCTCCGCCTCTCCAACCACCGGCGAATCCGCCTCCGCCGCCGCCGCGTCCGGACCTGTTGTTGCCCTGGATGGATGATCCGTTAGGGCCAGTGACATTGACCGCCTTGGTCCTCTCGTTCTCGCCCAACTCGATATCGAACTCGACAAGCTCGCCCTCAGCCAAGCTACGGAAGCCGTCGGATTGGATCGCGGATTGATGGACGAACAGATCGTCGCCTCCTTCATCGGGGGTGATGAACCCGAAGCCTTTCGAGTCATTGAACCACCGGACCACACCAGTCGACCTGACCTCCGCCATTGGATCGAAAACCCTAACCCTAACCCTAGCTATAGTATAATCAGAATAGTGAATAGAATGTGAAGGGATCGGAGAAATCTAAGTATGAGCGCCCTTATATATTACCCCCAAAACCCTAATAGCCTCCGCTTCGTTAATTCCCTGCTCTTTGCCTTTGGCGCTTCCTCTTTTATGTTTGGAATTTCTCTTTTTACCCTTTATATTTTGATTATTTTCATTTTGGTCCCTTTTTATATAATTATTTTTCAATTTTTGTGGGTGGTGTAACCAACAATCATGACAAATGTTTCAATTAAAAATAGGCATGTATGCACATCATCAAAGTTAATTATTTCTTCTTTCTCAAAAAAAAAAAAAAAAAGTTAATTATTTCTTCTTCTTTCTTTTTCTTTTCTTTTTTTCCCTAAAAAATCATTTCTTTTTTCTTAATTTTTTTAACTCAAATTACTATTCTAATTTGGTTTGGATTTTTTTGGGGAGCAGAAGAAAAGGTATTTTCTTGACATGATATGGAATGAAAGTTCGTATTGAAAAAGTAATTTGATATTATTTATTAATCTAGGAATATAATCAAAAGATGAAACTTTATAAATAAGTATTGTTATAAAGGACTTAATAGTTTTGGCCCAAGCGTCCTCCAACTTGAAAAGAAGAGAAGACTCTTAATAAGAATATGAGTGGGGTTTCTCTGAAGTTTGAAGGGTAATTTGGTAATTTTATTTTTTGATTGAGAGATACCTATCTTTGTAAATTGAGATTTTGCTTTCATTTTTTAGTGTGGGGACTATTGGGATTGTGGGATTTGTTTATGTCTTTGTCTATGAGTTTGGTTTTTGGGATTTGGAAATAAGGTTATAATTTATACCGTTGTTCGTGGGCCTTGGTTGGCATTGCTTATGTACATAGGCTTGGAGTTGCCAAACCATGTTAAATATTGTTATATCTTGTGATTATTTTATATTATTTGGCGTGTGAATGCAACTTTGCTAGCCCCAAATTATAACAATAATTAAAAGGAAGGATCTTAATTTTAAATTAAAAATAAAAATACCCTGATTGTCTTACTATTTGATAAATACAATTAGTCTATACTATAATACCTCTTATACACATATATTTATGGGTAAATTATACTTTTCACTCTTGAAATTTAGTGTAGTTTTGTTTTGATCCCTTAAATCTAAAAAGTTTGAATTTGATCCTTAATTTTTTTTTTTTTTAAATGAATAATTTGGTTCCTTCATCTAATTTTCCATTTGCCTTACCAAAGGAATTTGAGAAACCCTATTTTTGAGAGATCAAAATTGAAACAACATATTAAAGGGACAAAAATAGTACGAATCATATATCTAAGAGACCAAAATCGATTCAACCCAATTTTAGATAACAAAACTGAATCGAACTGTAGACAAAGTAACAAAATTGTTTCATTTTTTAAAATTTTATGGACTAAATCCAAACTTTTTAAAATTGCAATGGTCAAAAATTGAACTTACTTCAAATTTCAGGGATCAAAATTATAATTTTCCCTATATTTATATGTGCTAACTACTTGTATGTAGATACCCTTCCATTGGGGTTTATAATTTAGATGATTGGTTCAATGCATGAAGCAATTTTATGTCAGATGAACAGAGACTCACGCTTTGTTTGTTTTGATTTGAAGACATTGTGTAAAGATAGTTTTTCCTATTTTCCAGTATTTAGTAGCATTAGAAAAAATTAGTCAAAAGAAAACTATTTTTAGTCAACAAAAAACTATTATTAGTCAACATAAAAATTATGACTTATTTTTAGAGATTATTTTCCACTATTTTTTTTTTTTTTTTTTTTGGAAAACAGTTCTATCTCATAGTAAGCTAAATAAGAGAAGTTAAGAGATTATTTTTCAACTCATTTAAGGTTGATACCAAGCATAGGAAAATGAGATAGTTTTATAGAAATTATTTTGTTGGAAAATAACTAATTTTCTAAAAAATATCATTGTTGAAACAAATAGAGCGTCAAGAATTGTGATGTTTCAAGAGTAGGAATATAAGACCTGTGAGCTGTGACATATCAAGGGTCAAGTCTCACAACATCTCATTTTCAGTAAATTAGCATACAAAAGACAGTAGGGAGTAACAAAAAGTTATTTTAGTTTAATACCAAACAAATAAACCAAAAGTAATTGTGACTTGGTAAGAATCAGAAAATAGCTAAAATTTGTACCAATTTTAGCTTGTAGACAATGTTTACACTCTCATGTGGTTGGAAGTATCAAAATGAAGAATGTGAAGGATCATAACACAGTAACCTTAGTGATGTCCACAATGTGATTTAGAAAATTGAAATATGGAGTTGAATCAAAACAATTTGACTGTAGGATCTACAAACAGAATTATAATGGCCACCTGAAATAAGTATTACATTTTGTCTTCAATTTTTTCTTAAGCTGGATGTATGACTGTTTTGTCATGATTAATGATGAAAAATGGAGCTGAATATTCATAAAAGAGTAATTCTACAGACATAAATTATTTTACAACATTTTAACAAAATGTTAATGCAGTCAACCTCTTATTGGTTTTCATCTAGTCTTACCATTAATATCATTTTTTTTATTTACTAATAATCATTCACCACATCAGCAGTTTGTAAATTTTTTTATAAAATAATTTGTATCTCTAGCATTATTCTTCGTAAAAAGAAGTTGAAGTTGGCTTCAACTATATTTATGACTATATAATCCATGACCCCTCATAAATAAAACTCCTGTGGAGGCTATACCAATACAACTGCTGCATTAAAAAAAAAAAAAGACAAAAATATAAAATGGAAAATTACAAAGGCATTACCTATCTACAGAAAATGCAGTGGAAATCATTATCAGTTGCCGCTTAAAAGTGAAGTGGGAGAAATTTGTACAAGTAATCAGGCATTAGTATACTTCCACATTCCATTGCTCTGCTCTCTTCAACTGCTTTTTGTAGTCCGCCCAATCAATGCCTGAAAAATGTATCAAACACAAGATTGAAGGCATGAAAGGTAAAAATTGTCTATCTAGTCTAGCCAAAGTTTGATCTGCTACTTACCATCTCTAGCAGCCAATGAAACCATTATGTCATCAATTCCCTTTTCCATCCCCTTCAGCCCACACATGTAGACAAAGGTGTTATCCTTCTTAAGCAATTGCCATAGCTCTTCTGCATACTGAGCCATTCGGGTTTGGATGTACATCTTCTCACCTTTCTCATTTTTTTGCTCTCTACTCACAGCAAAGTCAAGTCTAAAATTTTCGGGGGCCTTCTCCTTCATTTTCTCAAATTCCTGTCTCATACAACAGGAGAATTTTCAGTGTGTATTTCAAAACATAGGCAAAAAGGTTTTTGATGAGTGAGGAAACTCTAGTCCATCTCACCTCCTTATAAAGCAGTGAGCTACTTGTGGGGACACCCAAGAAGAGCCACGCCAAACCATTGAACTACACAACATGTCAAAAAGATGAATCAATCATCAGCTGATGCATAGACAAGAATTCACCACTATAGGTATTTTTTTCAATTGTGACAGAAGGGATGTTTATGATGAATGGTTTCTAATTTCCAAGCAGCACAGAAAGAAGTTCCTGATGAATCATGGGCTTTTTATAAGTAAAATTAACAAAATGCAGCATTTGCAATTGATGCTGAAAACACCATTGAAACTGCATCCTAGTGATTGTATTTGTATGTGACAACTATATTACTCTTCTCTTCGAGGATTGATGATGGCTTCAGTCCAATTCTTATATCAGCCTCCATGAGAGTTACCACATGTTATAACTCTTTCCATTTTCCCAAGTCCCACCTTTTTAATGCTTTACTGGGCTGAACTCTAGACCTTTAACGCAAGGCTACAAGGCCATTGATACTGTTTTGAAGCTTCCATGAGAGAAATTTCGTCATCACGTGGTTCATGTTAGTTTCTCATCAAGGGTTTATCAAAACAAGATTGATTGCATTTTATCTACCTTGTAGTCATCATGCTTCTCAAAGAACATTTTCCACAAAAATGAGCGGAAAGGAGCAATTCCAGTTCCGGTTGCAAGCTGCAACAAATGAATTCAAAATTACCAACGCATAGAAATCAACTAACTGAAAAATTCAGAATCAATTTATGGAGTATTCATTAAATTTCTTGACATTGTACTTGCTTAAGATAACAAACCAAAATATACCATGATGATGGTAGCATTGGGATCTTTTGGCATAAGCATTTCTTTTCCAACAGGTCCTGTCATTTTCACTTCAGCTCCAGCTTTCAAGTCACCTGAAACGCAAACATTTAAAAAAACAAGGGTACTAAGGTATCTTGCTTAATTTGGTGTTACCGTTTTTGGTTACCTCAAACTGTTTCTCATAAAATTTGCTCAAAACCAAAAAGATGGACAATGTTTCATTAGAATTTGGTAGACAAAGAACGGAATAATTTCATAGATCTATAGTTCTGCATCCTTACACAAGAAATTTGAGCATACTCCTTTAACAATTTCTCCCGCATCATTGGTGTACACTAGCCGTTTCACACACAGAGAAACCTGTATTAAGGTAACAGGTCAGACAACCAAATGAATTGAAATCAAAGACTAGCTATGGAAATAAAAAACCGTTGAGATGTAGATAATTCTGACTTGACAAAAGAACTCAAAACCCATTATAAAATCATGTAATTATAAACTTCAACTCTCACAACAAATATGGTTCATTTTAATAAAAAAAACTCACTGTTTTGGAGTCTCCAAAGTCACCAATGGCACTGCTGGCAATTGAGTATAACCTCAGCTTGTGAGGCTTGCCATTTTTGTCAATACCATCTGGAATTACCCCAACTGATTGCCCTTCTCTGTATGGGATCTCCCCTAAGCCAACCAATCAACCAGTTAGCTCAAAATGATCAATTTCTTTATCAACCACATTTCAAAATAATTAATATGTTAAAGACGAATTTGTTATATTGTTAGTGTTCATGCTTATCCCAGAAACTTAGAAGATAATAGGAGCTGATGTGCTTTTTCCTTTTTATTCTTGCTGAAGAGGGACTGCTGTGCTATTGTAAGTCCATTGATACATTTGCAACTTTCATATTAAGGTTCATTAATGGTCAGAAAACATTAAGAAGCACATAAAAGCCCACAAATAAAATCAAGGTAATATAAACTATATGTTGAAGAGTTAACAAAGTCATCTTTTAAGATGCTAAGTGTATTGATCAAAAGAAAAGCGCTAGCCACGTCCTTGTATTTGTTTATAAAGTATTAACCTAGTGTATGCCTGATGCGGGACTTAGAATACACACTCTCAATCAATACCCAATCAAATTGGGCATACATTGAGGGAGCATAGGAGTTCATACCCTCAGTGCTGAAGACCATGTGCCAAGTTTCTCCAGGAGCATCATCACCAGTAATCTTAGTGTTAAGTAGGCATCTTCCAGTGTATGGATTTTTCGGTTTGTACTTGTTCACAACCACGCCTTCCTCCATTTTCTTGGATTCCTTCGCAACCTTTGCAGGAGCCTCTGTGGTGACCTGGGCTCTGATCGAAACCACTCTTCCACCAACAGAAACATCTCTGTACTGCAAAGGAACCTGAGAAACCAAAAACCATGTCACAAACTCCAAGCAAAACAATCACAGTGCAAAAGCTAGACAAAGACAACCGACTACCTTCTTGAAGGAAATTCTTTCTGGTGAGATTATAGAGGTTCTGGAGGACAGAGAAGATGACTTGGATGATGGAAAAGAGACCGTGGCAGTTACTGCAGTAGCCATGACTGCAATGCTAGTTGATAAAGCAGAGCAAGAGAAAGAAAGTGTGATGGTTTTATGGGGTTGCGAGGAGTTGGTGAAGAAGTATGAAAACGAGAGGGTATGATCTCTTTCGTTTGCAGTGGATTATGAGATTTGAGTGGAGGAGAATTTAAGGCCAATGCAGTGGCAGATGTGAGGATAAGTTTTTGTGTAATGTATGACTGTCCTCACTACCATTTGTAGTCTTGTGGTCCATATGGCCACTATCTTCGTTGATTTTTTTGGTTTACACCACGCAATAAGGGTACGTTGATGGGGCTAACAAGATTATATCTTGTTACACACTCCAATAAAATTATATTTTGAAAACACGATTTTGTTAAAATTGTGAAACGGTGACAATTCTAATTGAAATAGTGTTTGACCGTATTTTTTTTTCAAAGGAATATTGTCACATCATTTAAAATTTTAATACTCTCAAAGGCACACTAAATCATTAAGAGATTCTTAAATGCATGTTACTTTAAAAATATCCCTTAACCATTAAGTTGTTCTTTCCACCATCCACCTAAGTTAATTCTGATTGCAAAACTTGGTCTTAACACTGTTGTTCACGAATTCAAAGTTCAAACTACACCAATGATGGGTATTTTATAGACACTCACTTAGCAATCCTCATTTAGCTCTATGCTATGACCAAAAACTGTCATTTTATGACAAGAATTGTGAGGGATTTTCACAATTCACTCCAATACCAATGGGCTTGGTTTGCGATCGAATACTATAAAAGATTTGTGCCCCCTCATCCTTCACCAATTGATGACTTGCATAATTGAGTGTAATTTATCACTTCTCAACTTTAAACTTTAGTCTAATTTTATTTATTTTGTTGATTTTAGACTTGATTTTTGTTATTTAAATTTTATTCCAGATTTGAAGAAAATAAAGATTTACTCAAATAAAAGAGATGTGAAGCAACTATAGAGAATATTGGATCTTGGATAAACGGAACCAAAGGAAGATTTCTTTATGGCTTTAGAAGTTGGCAAGGAACAGAGAAGGAGGCACGCACAAAAGAAAAGAGGGGCTGAACTAAAAGGGCAACACATTAAAAGAAAGAAAAGAGGCGCTGAAAAGGAAGAAAAGAAGGAGGCGCTGAACCACAAACAAGGAGAGATTTTTGGGCTGAAAAAGTATCTTGGGTTGAAAAACGTTTTAGGTTGAAAAAGTATTTTGGGCTGAAAAAAGGGCAACACGTCAAAAGAAAATAAAAAGTGAGGGCTGAAAAAAAAAAAAAAAAAGGGACACTGAAGCAGAAAGAAAAGCGTCGAAACAAAAAAGAAAAAAATAAAAAAAAAAAGGGCCGTTGAAGCAAAAAGAAAAGCGCCGAAACTGAAAAGAAAAAGAGGCGCTGAAGCAGAAAAGGGGGCTGAAGCAAAAAAGACACGAAAAAACAAGAGAGGGGACGCTGAAACTGGTAGAGGCTGAAGGAGATTCTTTCGCGTTCATTTTTTCCTTCAAATCTTCTCAGAAAAATTATGGTGAATTCGTTTATGTTGAATTTAATTTTTAGCATGAACTAAATTTTTTTTATTCTAGGAAAACGATGTAATCTAGTTCTGAACTATGCTTGCTTTTCTATGTTAATTTGAAGAAATTCTCTTCATGTCTATCTGATTTATTCTAAGCTTATTGTTTCTAATTAACTGGCCATTAATTAGATAATTTTGATCTTGTGATTTGCAGTTGAAAGAGGGAATTATAGGATAGATCTTGAATATTTCAGCATAGGTAAATATAGAGATCGAAAGACTTGTATGAACCTATGTAGTATTAAAATCGTTGGTTTTAATGCTTTCTTGCTTTATTAAATTGCATACTATTGTGTAAATTGATGAACAAGAATGTTTCCAATTGACTGTTGTGAGAGTGCCCTTTTTTTTTAGGATACTCAGGCCCAAGGATCCCGGGCCCAAATAAAAAGAGGGATTTGGTGGACCGGGCCTTGACTCACCGCAGCTAACGAGCTGTTTAAGAATCAAGTAGGTACAGAGAATACTCCTGACAATAAAAAAAAATGACAAACAAGGAGATCGTAGAATGCCCAAAAATGTTAGCAACGTAAATTCAGAACAAAGACAGGATTAGCAAAACGATAAAGAAAAGGTGCTGTGGGGATCCTGGGAGTTATGAGGCAGTATTTCATTAACAAGTTATCTGTTTGATTACAGAAAGCTCACTAGGACGTGATACAAGGTCCAATCAAGCTCAAAAATTGCAGTCTTGAATGGCTATTTCAGCCTTCAAAACTTGCAAAGTTTGATTCCTGTTGAATCCGAGTATGTGCAATAGTGGCCTTTACAGGATATCGGGAAGAAGTATTTCGTTCTTCCCTTAGTATTTTTCTTTCTGGATGGATTTTTCTGATGGTTCTTCCTAGAGAGTTTCTTCTTTTTTTTGTGTGTTTCTTTTCCTTTTTCTTGCTGCTTTCTTCACGACCCGTCCCCTCCTTTTATAATGGAGTTTTTCTGGGTGTCCCGGGTTCCCCTGTTTTGTTCTTTTGCAAACAGAGCATGTTCTGTCTCTGTCGCCTCGGTAAGTCCCTTTGCCGTTTTTTTCTCACTCTTTCCTTCTCTTGGTTCTGATTCCTTCGAAAGCTTCTGGTTGGCCATCCTCTTTGGGACGTGCTGAGGTATGCCCTTCTCGGTATCCTCATTTCTGGCGTATTCCTTTCTTTCCTATTTGGGCGGAATCCTGTTCTGCCATTTTTGAAAGTCATTCGTTGCCATTCTTTCTTCCCTGTCCTGGTTTCCCGAGGCCCTTTTGCTGTCTGTGCCATGAAAGGTCGCTTGCGTTTCTTGTTCTTTTCTTTTCCTGTCTTCTTTCTACCGATCTGTCCCAGTCTTCTCTTTTTTCTTTTTTTATTTGTGCTTGAAGGGATTTGAGGATCCTTGTTTCTTTATATTTTGCCGTGGTCTCTTTTTGGGATGATTCTTCCTTTTCTGGGCTTCAGGATCCTCTGGGCCTTCCTTTTGCCTCCCATGGGTCATCCGTGCCTATTACTTTTGGGCTTAGCCTGAGATTTTCCTTTTGGGCTTGACTTGTTCTTTTGTTTTTGGGCTTATTTCATTATGACCTATTTTAGACCTCAACATTTAGCCCCCCGAGCTCGTGGGTTGCCTGAAACCCACGCGTGAGTGATTTAGGTTTCCTAGGACTCTCATGGTATCCCCCTTTCCTTTGACTTCTACTGGATTTCCTTCCTTTTTAATTGGGATCCCGGCCCTTTTCTGCTGCTTTTAGTTGCCTCCTTTTTGCGTGTTGCAGTTCCCTTATCATTATTACCTCTCGCAGCTTCCTCTTTATACGGGACGTGGCAGTTGGGTATTTGAGGTAAAACTCCTCTACCCACTTTTCTCGTTTCCCGTTATCCCTCATTAATAACTGCTGATCACTTCAAATTAAATTTCTTGGCAACTGGCGCGTCTTTCCATAAACTGTTTTTCCCCAACTGCTATTTGCGCCTTTATTGTAGCCGTTTCACCTTATCACTTTGCTTCTCTGAGTTTTTCACTCTGTGTTTCTCTTTCTTTTTTCTCTTCTTCTCCGTTACTCTGGTCTTCCTCCCTTTCGCACTTTCAATCTTTTTTCTTCTCAGAGCACGTGTTGTTTCGATGGCTTCTTCTTCTTCTCGAAAGAGGAGAGAGCGTACTCCCAGTCCTTCTGAGGGTGAAGGTTCTTCTGGTTCTGCTCCGAGTGATTCTCACGAGGTTACTGAACGTCCGGCCTTCCCTTTACGGGATCCTTGGTATTCTCTCAGCGCATTTTTTTCTCATATATCTCATGGTGAGGCTCCTCCATCCCCTCACGTTTGGATGTTTTCTGGTCAAGCGGGTTTCGCTGGTTCCGCCCAAGTTCCTGACCCTAGAGAGATTTTTGATCTCCAGATCAGACAAGGAATCCGAGAGGCGGTTCCTATTTTCTTTGATTTTGTTCCAGGAAAGATTCAGGGCTGGCCTATATGGGTAGACAAAGAACTGTCTCATGCTGAGTTTGTGGGTCGTTTGGAGCGCGCCGGTATCCTAAAGGCAGTGGCTATTTCCAGAAACCTTGAGGGCTTCAGAGACGCCAAAGGGCTCAGGCATCTGGTACGTCGTTGGTGCCCTTCCCTTCATACTTTTTTCTTTTCTACTGGTGAATTAACAGTCACCTTGGAGGATGTGGTTAATAACTTCCTCCTCCCGGTGTTTGGTGAAGAGAATCCCTTTGATATTGACCTTTCTGGTGAGGATCTCATGGTAGAAGAGAAATTATTTGGTCATTTTGGTGGTCGCGCCGCTTCTTCTGGTGGCAAGCCGGCTAGGATGGGGAGATGGGTGATGACCCTCTCTCGTGAAAAAGATAAGGAAGTGAGGTGGGCCGGTTTCCTGGCTTTTTGGCGTAGTAAGTTTTTGTTCAGTGAGTTCCCTGGGTACGGAGTTAAGTCTTCGTTTTTTCCATTAGCAATCAAGTTGGCTCGAGGTACCCAGTATCCTTTGGCCCCTCTGTTTTTGGGTCATGTTTATTCTCAATTGGACCAGCTTCATGGAGATGAGGCTGAGGGTGACTCTTGTTATGTGATCACTTCGTCTCTTCACTGTGCTATCCTTCAGATTTTCATGTGGGACCGTTCTGCAGCTACTTTGGCTAAGTGCAGGAATTTGAAGTTTGTGAAAGACAAGTTCCAAGGATCCCCCGACATAGTGAAGGGTCTTTGTGGCAATTCTACCGATGCCTTTCCCATTATTTTTCGTTGAATCAGCTTGAAGGGTGGTGGTCTCAATCTTGTGGAGTTGTTTGACCAAGCAGGGAGCTTATATTGGAGATCCCCTCGTGAGTTTGGTCCTGGCTTTGCATGTGATTCTGTGTTGTCTTCTTTTTTTTCTTCTACAGGTAATACCTTTGACTTGCGCCAAGGTGATGAGGGCAGTCTGGCTTATCTTGCCTGCATTAGCCCCTCCTGGCTTCCTGTGCCTTCTTCAAGTGGCCCAAAATATACTCATTATTCAGCACACCGGGTGCTCCGGCAATTTGGTTTTGATCAGGACATTCCTCCAGTCTTTAAGGATGTGGTGCCATCCCTTCCTTCCTTGGATCCTTTCTTGAGGCTGCAAGCCTTTTCTTATTGGTCACGGAGGAGCCCCCAATTTGCAATGCCTAACTCCCAAAGAGGAGTCTTTGCTTCTAGTGGCTATACGGGTTATTGGAGGAGAGTGCAAAAGTCCTTTGTTGATTATGTTGGCACTGGCACAGTTCGGGATGTCCCGAATCCTAGCATTGTTTCTGCTCCTACATCCAATAGACGTTTATCCCTTCCTACTGCTGGGATTGTTTCTGCTGCTGCAAGCAGCAAGACTGGGTTTGCAGAGTGGCATGCCTCCAGGGGAGGTTGGGTGGTTTATGGACAGGATTTTCCTGAAACCTGGCTAGGTGATAGCCTCATCATTGGTGCTTCCTCTGGGGTGCCCATCAAAAGGGGTGCAACAGAGACAATAAGTGTTGCCACTGCTCCAAGTAAAGGTAAGGATGTCAAGTCAAAGAAAATGAAAGCTGCTGATGTTGGCGAGAGTACAGGAGGTGTGGAAATAGGCTTTGAGGCGAAAAGAAGGAAGACAGGAAAACCTCAAGCACACTTGGCATCTCAGGAAGGCAAGGATGTCAGGGAACATTTGGTTTCAAGGACCCGGAAGAAGACTAAGGTAGAGCCTTCTTTTCCCCAGGTTCCTGTGACTGCCTCAGTCCATGGTTCTTTAGGATCCTCTGATTTGGTATCCCAGCCTCCTTTAGGACCCTCTGGGCGTACTCGTAGTAAGCAAAAGACTTCCAGAGAATCTGTAGAGAGAGAGAGAAGGGCAAGACTTTTTTCCTTCTTCTCTCTTTTTTTTTTTGTCGCACTTGTTTCTATTTTGCTGACGAGTGGTGATTTCCTTTGCAGTCTAAGCGCAAGTCTGATCACAAGACGGGTAAGAGCCAATCTTCTGGAGACGACGTGGTATGTGTTCCCCTTTTTCTTTTGTTCTTTCCCTTTTGTTCTGTCATTGTGTTGTCTGCATTCCTGCTGTTGTGTTTTTTTTTTCTTTCTTTTGACACTGCCTTTTCCTCTTCTCCTTCCTTTAGGTGGAGGTATCCCCTCCTATGACTGACAAGGCTCTGGGGGAGGAAATTATCACAGCTCTTTCTGTTGTTTTTCCTGTTATGGGGGAGGAGCCCCCTACTGATGACCCAGCCGAAGAAACTGGGCAACCAATGCAAGGTTCCCAGGATTCCCAGGATCCCAAAGCTTCTAGGATCCCGTCATCTCAAAGTCCCCATCTTGAGCGTACTCCCAGTCCTATTAGGACTGTGTTTCCTCAGTCCTTGTCAGATAAAGGTGCTTTGGGAGACACTCCTTTATCCAAACAAACAGGTAAACCTTGTTCCCTTGAAATGGCGTTATATTCTACTTTCTTTTCCAATTTTTTTTGAGTTCCTCCTTTTCCTTTTCCTTTTAGGTCAAACCAGTGAGAAATCCGCTCCCAGTGTTGCCTCTTCTTTAGAATCAGAAAGCTCAGAAGGTGAGTGCAAGTTACTCCCATCGTGTTTCCTTTTCTTCCTCCTCCTTTTCTTTTTATATATGTCGAAGCCCCCTGCATCTATCCCTTCTTTTAGCCACTTTGCCATTGGTCCTTCACCTTTTCTTCAACTTGCCTTATGTTCCTTCCCAGAATCTTCGGGGAAGTCAGGAGATCAGGAAGAAGAGGCTCTGCCCCAAGAAGCTGGAACCGGTTTGTTCTTCTTTTTCTCCCTTTTTTTTTTAAGACTAAATCTGTTCTTCCTCTTCTTTTCTTTTTTTTCTTTTTTTTTTGAATATTGATACAGGCTTTGCAGGTTCTGAGCCTGTTATTCCTGAAGGAATTGTGAGACCTGCTCAAGTTGCTGACCTTCGTCCAGAGCAAAAGGCTGCAAGTCCCCTTGTTTCTGCAAGTGGTGACACAGTGATGGGGGATGCCTCGAAGATGACTGCCTCAGATCTTGATTCAAGGCTTTCTTCTTTTCTGGCTCGCTTTGATCTCTTGGAATTCAACAGTCTTCCTGCCAGCCACTTCCATATTTTTGGGTCTTCTTATGGCAGCTTCCTGCGTTTCTCCGTTCCTGTGGAAGGCCTGCCGCTGCTAGAGAGTCTGCTTAAGAGTCACGAGGATTTCACCAGCGGCTTCAGGGGAGGCGTTTTTTTGGGCAATATTTTAATGGAGTTGCTGTGTGCTGTGCTGATTTCCCTAAGGAATTCCTCTGTAGATTCCTTGTCCGAAGAAAAGCTTCTGGAGTGGAGAGGGGTGGTGCAAGACCTTCTAGAGGCCAAGTTTAACTTGTCTTTTCTGCTGGATCACTTGCGTCTGCTGGCCCATATGCTGTTTCAGAGGCAATCTTTCGAGAGTATAGACACTGAGATAGCTGCTGCTGAGGAAGCTTTGGCTCGTGCTCACAAGGTTTTACAAGACTTGAAGGTCAAGCGGCAGAGGATCCTTTCTACTTTGGCTGTGCCTGTTATTTCTCCGGATGCCTCCCTGTTGGCCGGCCTCATTCCTTAGCCTTCTTTTTTTTTAGATTTACATAGACAATTTGGGATTGTATAAGTTTTTTTTTTCTTTTTTTTTTTGAACATTGTTCTGCTTTTTGCTTTCTCTTTTGTGTTTCAAAACTGTTTCTCTTTTTTTTTTTCAGTATGTGAATCTACCTTTTTCTTTGGTATATTGCCTTTTCTTTCCTATCGCTCTTTCCTTTCCTGAGTCCTGGACCATGGTTTTCACAGGTTTCTCTGTAAATTCTGGTCCAGGTACCCGGTAATCTATTATGTAAGTACTGAACTGGGTACACTGGTATCCTTCTCTATGTACATATATTTTTTCGAGATACGGTCCCAGTTCATGAACTTTGACAGGTTCCCCTTTTGCCAAGTGCTAGGCTAGGTATCCTAGATATTTTGCTTTTATTCTGTGATCCTAGACCTATGCACTTGGGACTGTTTGTGGGGTATCTGAAATTATTTGTGGGGTGAATCCTGGGCCATATGTAAAAGGGCATTACACACTCTTCCCCCTTTTTTTTTGACTCAGGTATCCTTCCTTAAATTTATCCAAACTTGTTTTTTTTTTTTTCTTTATAGTATGAAAAACTTAAATGTTGAAGAAATAGGAATTTCATTAAAACATAGTCATTTTCAAGGAACAAAGAAAAAGTCTTTTGGTGCAGTATTGACCACAAAGTGTCAATCTATCACATGTTCCTGAACAAAATTAGCTTAGACTAGAATTCATGATAAAAGCTGAAAAAGACAAAAATAAAAGGAACTTAGCAGATAGTGAAACTGGTGAAAGGACCCTGAGGTACCGGGATCCCTTTGTTCTTATGCATAATATTGCTTCAGCCACTTCCCGTTTATGGGCTCTGTCAGGACTGTTCCATCTTCTTTGGCAAGGTAATAATACCCACTTTCATGAGCTGTATTGATGATGTAAGGTCCTTCCCATTTCGGGGTGAACTTGGAAGGCCCTGGCAGGTTCCTCCTCACATGCTCCGCCATCCTTAGCACTAATTGCCCTTTACTGAACACTCTTAGGCGTACTGCTTGTGCATATGCTCTGGTCATTCTTTGCTGGTATCTCTGGCTTCTTTTCTTAGCCAGTTCTCTTTCTTCTTCTACTCCTTCCAGATCTGCTAGCCTCTTTTCATTGCTTGTGTCCTCACTTTCTCCCTGGTTTTCCTCTAGAACTACCCTTGGTGTAGGAATGACTAACTCCGCAGGGCTGATGGCTTCCGTTCCATAAACCAGGGAGAATGGGGAGAATCCTGTGGCTGTCTTTACAGAGCTTCTACATGCCCAAAGCACATCTGCCAGATGGTCACTCCATTTTCCTCCATACTCATGTTTCATTTTCTTAAGGATCTTTAATATTACCCTATTAGTGGCTTCAGCTTGGCCGTTTCCTTGTGGGTAGTATGGGGTAGACCTTCCATGCTTGATGTGGTATGCTTCAGTTAATCCCTTCATATCTCTGTTTATGAATGGGGTTCCATTGTCGCTGATCAATCTTCTGGGGATCCCGAACCTTGTAATGATGTGGTTTCGAATAAAATTTGCCACAGCTGCTCCAGTAGCTTTTTTCAAAGGGATGGCCTCTACCCATTTTGTAAAGTACTCCGTGGCTGCCAGGATCCATATATAACCATTGGATGGAGGATTTATGGGCCCTATGAGATCGAGCCCCCAAGTATGAAAAGGCCATGGCGTCGTCATATCCTGTAGGACATTTGGGTGAGTGTGAATTGCATCTCCTAGGACTTGGCAAGCATGACATGTTTTGACCAGCTCCTCAGAGTCTCTTTTCATCGTTGGCCAGTAATATCCCAACAACAATAACTGCTTATACAGTCTTCTCTTTCCTGGGTGACTTCCACAGTCTCCAGAGTGCACCTCTCTGACTACTTCTCTAGCTTCCTTTGGTCCCAGGCACCTGAGGGGATCCCCATGATATCCCTTTTTGAATAAAATGTCGTTCTGCAAGAAATACCTGCACGCTAGTTTCTTGAGCTTGTGGGCCAGTTCCCTGTCGGTTGGCAGGATCCCCCGAGCCAGGTATCCTATGAAAGGAACCCGCCAGTCTTCTGCAATGAACACCGCGTAGCTTTCTTCTTTATCAATTGCCAAACGACATTCCTGGCATTTCCCCTGTATGATTGCTGCTTCCTTGTCCATATCTGGCCAGTAATATCCCCTGCGTTGCATCCTTCTGTATAGGCTGACTTTTTCTGTGACTCCACATGCTTGGGCGTGTAATTCTTCTAGTTTCGCCTTTCCTTCCTTCTCGGTGATACATCTGGACAATATTCCTCCTGGCAGTCTCTTATATAACTCTCCTTCTATCTGAGTGTAATCCATTAGTTCTTTGATGTTCCCTCTGGGGCTTGCCTCTTTCATCTTTTCTTTGATTTCGTCCCTCCAGTCCCACTGTTTGGATTCCCCGGGGTACATCCCTTGGAGGATCCTTACAATAGAATGTTCCTGCCTTCCTATTTTTATCAGCGTATCCCTCCCATTAAATGGTATTTGGGATCCCAGGGTGGCGAGAGCATCTGCAAACTTGTTCTCACTTCTTTGAGTGTATTCTACGCTGAAGGTTTGAAATTCCATCTCCAGCCTTTGTGCCCAAGTCCTGTAGGCTGCCAGGCTTTGTTCTCGTAGTACAAAGTCACCTTTCACTTGGGAGATTACAAGATTAGAATCTCCCAACACTCTCATATGTTTCACTCCTATGCTGAGTGCTATAGTCAACCCGGTTAAGTATGCCTCATATTCAGCTGCGTTATTGGAGCATGAGAAACCAAGCTTGAAGGACAGGGGCATGATATCCCCATTTTCGCAGCTTAGTACAATTCCTACCCCATTTGAAGTTGCTGTAGTTGATCCGTCAAACCTCATGGTCCATTTCTTCCCTGGGATCTCCATCACTGCTACCTCGCCAGGGATTTCTTCACTCAGCGGGCCTTCTTCCTTTCTTGGGAATTGAGCAAGCAAATCTGCTATGGCCTAGCTCTTGACAGCCTTGGGAGTTTTTATGCCTATATCATATTGTGAGAGCAACACTAGCCATTGTGCTATCCTTCCCGTGAGAAGGGGCTGGTGCAGGAGTGCTTTTATGGGGTGGGATTTAGTTACCAAGAGGATTTGGTGAGCTGAGAAGTACCTCTTCAACCTTTGGGATGCATAAATGATCACTAGGCAAGCTTTCTCTATTCTGGGGTACCTGGTCTCGGTATCCTTGAGTGTTTTGCTTACATAATATATGGGCTGCTCATTTCCTTGGTCATCTTCTTGTGCCAGCAAAGCTCCTATTGCCTGGGAGTTTGATGCTAGGTATAGCAACAGAGGTCGCCCACGTACTGGTGCCTGGAGGGTGGGCAGATGATTCATAATGCCCTGAATTCTTTGAAAAGCTTCCTGCTGCTCCGTTCCCCAGGTAAATTCATTTCCCTTTTTTAATAGCTTGGATAGGCCTGCTGTAGCTGAGGCTAAACCAGGCACAAACCTCCTGATGTAGGAGACCCTTCCCAGGAAGCTTTTGAGTTCCCTAACAGTAGTTGGCCTTCTCATCGTGGCAATAGCCGTGGCTTTGGCTGGGTCCACGCTTATGCCTTTGTGATGTACTAGGAATCCGAGGAACTTTCCAGCAGACACTCCAAAGGCGCACTTCATGGGGTTCATACGTAACTTGTATTTCCTGCATCTTTCAAAGACTTGCTTAAGTACTTGGAAATGTCCTGTTCTGGTTTTTGACTTGACTACAATATCGTCTACATAATCTTCCATTTCCTCATGCATCATGTCATGGAAAATGGCTGTCATGGTTCGTTGATACGTAGCCCCCGCATTTTTGAGGCCAAAGGGCATTGTAGTAAAAGTTCCCAATCGGAGTTCTGAATGTCGTCTTCTCTGCATCTTTGGCTGCCATGCGGATCTGGTTGTATCCACTGTACCCATCCATAAATGAGAACATCGAGTTTCCAGCGGCTGAATCTACAAGGAGGTCTATATTGGGCAAGGGGAACTCATCTTTAGGACATGCCTTGTTCAGGTTGCGAAAGTCTACACATCAACGGATTTGACCATTTTTCTTCTTCACAGGTACAATGTTGGAAAGCCATTTTGGATGTTGGATGGGTTTGATAAAACCAGCTGTTAGTAATTTCCTGACCTCTTAGACTATTTGAGCTTCTATCTCAGTGTGGAAAACCCTAGCTGGTTGGACTACTGGCCTCATCCCTGGGTCCACATTAAGAGAATGGACTACCAACTCTGGGTCTAGACCAGGCATCTCATCATAGGTCCATGCAAACACATCTCTGTATTTTTGAAGTAAGGTTACCAGTTGTTCTCTTTCTTGAGCCACCAATTGACTGCTAATGAAGACAGGTTTTCGGGATCCTGGTTCTGTTCCCAAGTCTACTTCCTTTAATTCTTCCTCAGGCTGGATCTGAGCCTCCTTAACTGGTTCTTTTGGGATTTCTTCTTGGGCCATCATGCAGCTTGGTGGTCCGGGACCTTCCTGCACAATGCATTCAGGTCCCGCGCACCTTCACAAACGATAAATCAGCCTTCCCCCAGGTTCTCGCACCACCACACATTCTCGGGATCCTGAAGAGCTGGGCTCCCTCTTCTGTCTCTTTCTTTCTAGAAGGTTTCTCAGGTCACGGGTGCCCCTTCCTCCTTCTTCTTCTTCTAGGACTGGTGCCCCCGGGGTCCTCGGGGCGGGGTTCTCATCATCTGGCTCCAATTCATCATAAAACATTGTTTCTGCGAAGTTCACTTCTCCCTGGCTGAAAGGACTATGATTGGCAGGGATCCTTATGGGCCTCCCATTCAGTCTCCCTTTAATGCATTGATGGAACGTGGATGGAATAAGGCGATGTTTATGAAGCCACGGGCGTCCCAACAACACGTGATAAGAAACTTCTGCATTAATTACATGAAACCTTGTCAGAGCTACTATCGGCCCCACCCTTAAGGCTAGCTGCACGTATCCTTCTGTTGACTCTACTGATCCTCCAAATCCTGTTATCTCCATGGGAGTCCCCAGGATCCTTCTGTCAACTAACCCAATAGCTTCCAGGGTACTTAAGGCTATGAGGTTGAGTGATGCCCCTGTATCTACCAGTGCTCTTCTGACTTGAACGCCGTTTATGGTGGCCATTAGATAAAGGGGTCTACGGTGGTCTGGGTGCTCAATCTCTATATCTTCATCAGTGAAGGTTATTGCATTGGTCGTTTCCAGGAAAGCTCGACTAGCATGTGACTCAGCTGTAAAACATTCCATCCCTGAATCTGCTGCTATGCTCATGAGAGACTCTGTGGCCACCCTCCTTGCTTCTGGTCCGAATCCTAATTGATTGAATAGTGACTTGAACTTGGGATTCTTCTGGAGGGTCCTGACTGTGCTCGGGTGGAAGGATCCTTCAGATTCTCCTGCTTCTGCCGGGTTCCCGTGTATTACTACTGCTACCACCCCTTTTCCTTTGTGGTTAGGCAAGGGGTTTCTCTGCACTTCCGGCTCCTTCTGGGTGAGCTCCAGGGTTCCTTCTCTCAACTTTTTGTGGAAGAGTCTGCGAAGGGTCCAGCAATCCTTGGTGGAGTGCTTGACATAATTATGGATTCTGCAAAATAAAGGGTTCTTCCTTTCTTCTTCTGTTGGTGGCCTGGACACAGTGAATGGCCTGACCACTCCGTCTCCA